>NC_046983.1:4576100-4603600 GCF_009769545.1 Cyclopterus lumpus | reverse complement strand
ATAATGGACACTTCATTCAGTTTCCTCTGTTCTCTCAATCTGTCTCACTTACAGCCCAGATGGTAACGAATCCCCCATCATAGTGAATTAACAAAGATCACACCATTAACTCTCTCTCACACACACACACACACACACACACACACACACACACACACACACACACACACACACACACACACACACACACACACACACACACACACACACACACACACACCAGTGTGTCGGTCTCAGACAGGGCCTCCTCCAGGTTGCGGCTGCGGGAGAGTTTCATCTTCTCTAGCGGCGGCTGCTCCCCCTGCTGGTGAGACGAGGGAGGTGCAGTCAGTCTACAAGCTTAACGAGAGACTCCAGATTCAGTAAACACAACTAGAACAACACAATCAATTATGCGGCAACGGGAAGAAATGAAAACATTCCCAACATAATCCAACGTAACGGCTGCGATGCCAAGAGGACGTTCGTTTTGAATAACAACTAAACCCTCTTTTAAGGAAGCGTGCAGGCAGCACTAAAAAGCTCACTTCAGTATTTCGATGAAAGGAGGAACGGCAGCAGTTTGAATGCAGCCGAGACATCCAGTGAAAAAACACACTTTTTATTGACCAGCCGTCAAAGAAAATATCGTGTTTCTGAAATTGTATATTTACACGGCGCCTCCCCCGCTGGCTGGTTTTCATTGGCTTTGGAGTCTGGATGTTTACCTCTTCGCTGCAGAGTGACGTGTTGTTCTCCAGATCGCGGGTGTATATTGTCACACTCGTGTGTGTGTTGGTGTGTGTTACTGTTTAGTGCACACAGTGAGCGTGGAGCCCCGCGTTAGGACTTAATGAATCAAGCCCACTGTGTCGTTGTTATGACAACATTCATAAGAAGTGTAAATCAACTGAAAAAAAGGTTTTACTTTAATATAAATGCCCAAAGAACAAAAAGCCAACGACGACATTAAGAGAAAGAAAACAATGTGAATCCATCGGAGGCTAAAAGTTCAAAAGGTTTAATTAACTTCAGCACTATGCACTAGATGATGAACACACACACACACACACACACACACACTCCTGCCGTGTCTCCGGTACTCACCGGGCTCAGAGTGTCTCGACCCAAACTGCCTTTGCTGTTCAGGCTGCCGATCTCCGTCTGGGAGCTGGACTGAGACATTCCTTCAAAGAACGGCCTGAGACGCACGAGAAAACAAAACCATCTTTTGTTTGGGGACTTTTTGTGTGTTACTCGTGACATTAATAACATTAAACCTCAAAAAAGAACGGCGACAGATCACATTTATTTGTATTGCTCCGCTGCTTTCCATCAAATAGTGCTATTTGCAGCGCTTTATTATATTTTAAGGCAAAATTGAGGCCGAGTTCAAAAGAAGGGACTAAAAATAAGCTTGAAGAGCCATTTTAAAAAATGGTGCTTCTGCTGTTACTGACGTCCTCAGAACAAGCCTTTTCTGGGGGTCATGACAAAAAGAGTATCTATATATTTTTGACTCATGCATATTAAAGTTTAAGATCACGGCTGTGAATTAAATGTGTTTTTAATCCAAGATTCTGAGGTTTCGGTTCCCATTTGCATGGATTCAAAGAACCCATTCTAGGTTCATGTGACACTCAAATAAGCTTCAACACATGACTTCAGCTGATAGTTTTCACCAGCAGAGGGCGCTCTGAATTGTGTGTGCTGCTACCTCAGCTTGGGTTTGGGCGTGCTGAGGATGCTGTCGGTCTCCTCCATCTCCGGCCCGCTGTCGCTGGGGTTGTACATCTCCAGGCTGTCGTAGAGCTCGTCCAGGTCCTCCTCCACCTCCTGGATCTGCTCCCTCGACACGTGCTCCAGGCCGAACCCGACCTGCAGGGACCGAGAGATGTGAAGAGCAAGATAGAGGCTGTCGACATGGACCTGCTCCCCCTGAGCCGCGATGACCTCCCCACAGAGCAGAGATGTGTTCATAGTAAACACATCAAAGAATGCACCCAAAGCTCTGCACGTCTGATTTAAAAAGCTGGAAAGAAAGAGAGATGTCTACATGCTACGCTGAGCGGTTAACTCAACAGCTGCTCAACAAGATTCTCATATTCAGTGTGCACGTTAAACCGGGATGCCGCGGACCAGTTAGACCCTGAAACGGTCTTCTTCATGCATGAGCTCTGCAGACAGCTGGTGCAGATCCAGTAATGATGCTCTTTTTCTATTCATTATACTGCGTTTCATTTAAAACATGGTTTTTTTTTAATCTCAGAAGGATTCATCGCAAAAGGCACAAATTCGTCAATATACGTTTACAGAACCTTTAAAACAAAAGTGTTACATTGTGGCAACTGAGGACTAGTCCGTTTGTGTACTTCTATAACAAAACATTTCACACACACACACACGGCTGAAGCACGTACCTCGTCGGTGACCTTGAACCTCTTCAGCAGGGCCACGAACTTCTGCTTGATGTTGGGTTGCTATGGAGACAGAAAGGGGACAGCGTGAGCCGCTCGGGTCGTGATTCCTGCAGGTCGCCTCGAGCGCCTCGACGTGTCACCGATGCAGACGTTTCCGTTTCCCCGCTTCCTGTGTTAGTTCGCTGGAAAAACGGCGAGAGAGCGTTGCGCGTTCATTGGAGGTCGTCAAGGCGACGCCTCCCATCGCAAAACGGCAAAAAAAGAAAGAAAGGGGGGGAGGGGGGGGGGGGGTCTGTTTATGTGTTGGACAAAAGAGATGTCATTGGAAAGGAAAGGTAGGACAGGTGCGTGGACAGGAAGTTGTGACTGTATTGTTCTATAAGACGCCGGGTTATTTGATCCATAAACATCTTTTTTGTTTTCCTTTGCAGAAAATGGACTGTATGGTGATATAGGAGATCAATTTAAAACCTTAAATATGATTTAGGATCACCCCCGTGCTGACATGTCTCATGTGTCCTCCACCTCTCTTCACATTACTGCCGCCGCAGCATTATGATAACATGACCGACGCGCTTGAAAAGGTAAACAAACAACGTTATTTGTACTCGTTTCAAGGGTGGGTGTGTGTGTGTGTGTGTGTGTGTGTGTGTCTTCAGAAGCTCGCTTCTCTCCAGTTTTTTCTTCTAGCCCAACAACATTTGGATGCGTGGGTTACACACAAGTTCAGATGTGGGTGTTTTTGGTGAAAACAAAAAGTCCTGAGAGGCGTTGGAGAGCTGAAGGTCGAGCCCTCATCTGCTGCTAGAGAGTGGAGAGGGACGACTTCATGCTGGAAAACCAGGGATGTAAATAAATGTATCTCCATTCGCGGGCGCGCGCGTGTGTGTGTGTGTGTGTGTGTGTGTGTGTGTGTGTATAAACTGCAGTACGGGGCACAGGGTCTGTTGTAATGGCTTTTTTGAGTGTGTGCTTATGTTCAACATGTGTGTGTTCTTCAACTTAAGCAGTGCAGAAATTATGCTTATTTTTTGTGTGTGTGTGTGGTTCCTGTGGACAACACACACACACACACACGTCTTTCCTTCCATCAAATTGCAGGTCCATTCTAGTGTTCACGGTTGCTAACAATCATGTGTGTTAATCTGTGTTCCTGCTGTGTGTGTGTGTGTGTGTGTGTGTGTCTGTGTGTGTGTGTGTGTGAGAGAGAGAATCATAGCACCACAGGAAGCGGTTACTGCTATTGAGGGAGCTTGTGGAAACTTGTTTCAATGTTTTTCTCCTGGAAAATTGGCCTGAATTACATGCAGCGAGAATGAGAGGGAGAAAATGGATTTTTAGAAAAACGAATGACAGAAGAAGGAAGGAGGGATAGAGGAGCCGATAAGGAGGAGGGGTTGAATGAGGTTAGGCGAGAGGCAGATGAGTGCGAGGGTTGCGGAGTCCAGTCACATCAAATATATTTGATTAAAGGGATTTTTCTTGAAGCGGGTTTTGCCGCAAATTGCTTTGGTAGGCAAAACAAGTCGACCAGATCGAAAAACAGACGGAGGGAGGAAGGGAGGAAGGGAGGAGGGAGGAGGGAGGAGGGAGGTGATGCTCTTACTCTGGTGATGGCGGCATTGGAAGGGAGCTTGCGCCTCGGTTTCTTCTTCCTCACCTCGTCCTCTTCGTCAAATAGATACTGAGAGAGAGGGATAAGGAAAAGGAGACGAGAGGCAGAGGGAGAGAAAAAAGTGGCAGGCCGAAGGAAAGGAGGAAAGCAACAGAGGAGAGGGAACGAGGAGATGGTGAACTCTGGGTTATGACAACTTGGGTTTAAAAAAAAAAAAAAAAAAAAGGAGAAGGCTGTAGACAAATCCCGTGAAAAGACCCAAAAGCAACCATGAAGGGATCCGACTAACAAGCACAGTGAGCGAGCCCCCATTGTTGCTCTCTGTATTCTCTGTAATCCATCCCATAAACAAGTTCACCGTCCGGGTTGCTGCTGATAAGCATGAGTGCAAATGTAGACTATTAATCCCCCGGCTTAAAATAGTCCCAGACGAACGCACCATTCACTCATTTGAGTTACGTTGAATCTTCAGCGTCCAGCTGCTGTAAAAGATGATGGAGCCTTTTAAAAAAAAAGTTTTTTAAACGAGACTCGTAGAAACGAGGCAAAGCGACAGGTTGGGAAGTCAGAAGTTCAGAGATAAGGGCCGAGGTATTCTTAGTTTTGAAGATAAGAGTATTTTTTTGTACGCTTTGGCCATTGTTTCCATCGGCTGTGATAACATTGAGCTGCTGGCGCACAACAAAGTCAAACGGGGCAAGAGGCCGGGGGAGCGTGTTTAAACTGGTTCTGTTGGGGGAACATAGGCGTGTGTTTAAAACCTGTACGACTGTCGGAAAAAAGAAGGTCCTAATTTTAAAAAAAAGCAGCTGTGACCAATTTGCTCTTCCCCCATTATTCCGTCTCGCCCCACTGCTTCCCCTCACCCCTGAACCATCAAACCCCCCCCTCCCAAAAGACATCTTAAGGAATTAGCATACTAAACCCTGGTTATGTATAAACCGCACAGCATGGGACATATCCAGGACGAAGGGGACGCCATTGTTTACACCTGTCCAAAACACACCTGTCCATGAATGGGGTCGTCGCTGCCTTCCTGCTCCGACGAGTAGCTCTCTTCCTCCTCTTCGGAGTAGTTGTCGATGTCCGGGGAGCGATCTGGGGAGAGGGAGGACGTTTGAGGAGAGGCTTGGAGAGAGAGAGAGAGAGAGAGAGGGAGATGTGTGGAGACGACGTGCTCACCAGACATCTTTGCTTTGGGCCCCTCGTGGTCGATGGGCTGGCTGGACAGGGAGTAGACTCTGATCTCGGCGACGGGCACCGAGGCGTCCTTCAGCTGGCTGTGGAGCCCCAGGACCTGGGCCCCCTCACTGGGGTGCTGCATCACCTGGACGCGGAGCAGACAACAGACAACGTCGGAGTGAGCCGCGTGAAATCTGTGTGTTTACCAAGACGTCCTTCCTCTTTTACAAAAAGCACACGCGATGCTTTTCAACGTTTAAAAAAAAAAATGGGGGACGCACAAAATGAAATGTTCTAATTGTTTTCATCACCTCCACTTAAAATAAATAAAAAATTAACTAAAACACATGTTTATTGAGGATTTCCAACCATTTCAATAAGATAGATACAGGTTTCTTAATTGTTCCTTAACTCTGAACGTATTGGGGTTTGAATTAACTCCATATTTTACATAAATGAGGAGCATCTGAATGCTGAAATATGGAGGGTGCAAATGCTAAAGATGAATAAATATTTACAAGAGAGTCAGATGCATAAACCTGTACCATAAATATTCATATTTCAATCGCGGAGCTCCTGCACAGCCAGCAGGGATAAATGCAGGACGTTTTTTTTAAAGAGATGGGGGGAGCTGAGGAAGCAAAATCATAGTTGAGGCAGACTGGGCTTGATTGGTGTGAAATGCAAGCTAAATGGAAAGACTTAAGGCGTGCATAGCGCTGCATAATGAAGTCATGTTCGAGGGAAATGCAATAAATGCATTGGTAAACAACAACGACTGCGTCAGCGGTTTTTATTGTATTGCCGAGGAAAACTGTGCCGCAAAAGTTTCCGGCTACTAAAGACTTTTACGGGTATAAAACTTGTGTTTACAACACTGTTAACCTTGAAGGTCTCAGTCAAATTAAAGCATCATAAAAGCACGTGCACGATTAATTCATTTAAATAAATAAAAATATGCAGACCCCGTAATTTTTATGTGATCTCACTGACATTTATTTATTGTAAAATGTGTCTTTAATAGTACATATAAAAGTGAAAACCAGTGACTCCATATAAAACCTGACACTTATTAAAGCTACGCGATGATAGGCTATACAGTCTGCACCCTATTTCCTTTTCTTTTCTTTAAAGTGACACGATTTAAAGTGACACCCTTTAATTAAAAGGAAGAACCACTGCTGCTCGTCCTGTTTGGTCTGGTACTACTAGTAGCTAAAGGTGGCTAATGTAAGCTAACTCTAGACAGACACCATTTAACTGACATTAGCTAAAGGTGGCTAATGTAAGCTAACTCTAGACAGACACCGTTTAACTGACGTCAGCTAAAAGGTGGCTAATGTAAGCTAACTCTAGACAGAATACTGTTTAACTGACGTTAGCTAAAGGTGGCTAATGTAAGCTAACTCTAGACAGAATACAGTTTAACTGACGTTAGCTAAAGGTGGCTAATGTAAGCTAACTCTAGACAGACACAGTTTAACTGACGTTAGCTAAAGGTGGCTAATGTAAGCTAACTCTAGACAGAATACTGTTTAACTGACGTTAGCTAAAGGTGGCTAATGTAAGCTAACTCTAGACAGAATACTGTTTAACTGATGTTAGCTAAAGGTGGCTAATGTAAGCTAACTCTAGACAGAATACTGTTTAACTGACGTTAGCTAAAGGTGGCTAATGTAAGCTAACTCTAGACAGAATACAGTTTAACTGACGTTAGCTAAAGGTGGCTAATGTAAGCTAACTCTAGACAGACACAGTTTAACTGACGTTAGCTAAAGGTGGCTAATGTAAGCTAACTCTAGACAGAATACTGTTTAACTGACGTTAGCTAAAGGTGGCTAATGTAAGCTAACTCTAGACAGAATACTGTTTAACTGACGTTAGCTAAAGGTGGCTAATGTAAGCTAACTCTAGACAGAATACTGTTTAACTGACGTTAGCTAAAGGTGGCTAATGTAAGCTAACTCTAGACAGACACAGTTTAACTGACGTTAGCTAAAGGTGGCTAATGTAAGCTAACTCTAGACAGAATACTGTTTAACTGACGTTAGCTAAAGGTGGCTAATGTAAGCTAACTCTAGACAGAATACAGTTTAACTGATGTTAGCTAAAGGTGGCTAATGTAAGCTAACTCTAGACAGAATACTGTTTAACTGACGTTAGCTAAAGGTGGCTAATGTAAGCTAACTCTAGACAGACACAGTTTAACTGACGTTAGCTAAAGGTGGCTAATGTAAGCTAACTCTAGACAGAATACTGTTTAACTGACGTTAGCTAAAGGTGGCTAATGTAAGCTAACTAGACAGAATACAGTTTAACTGACGTTAGCTAAAGGTGGCTAATGTAAGCTAACTCTAGACAGAATACTGTTTAACTGACGTTAGCTAAAGGTGGCTAATGTAAGGTAACTCTAGACAGAATACAGTTTAACTGACGTTAGCTAAAGGTGGCTAATGTAAGCTAACTCTAAACAGACACTGTCTAGAGTTAGTTAGCTTACAGAGCCTTTTCTCAGCAGCTTGGCTTAAAATTCACCCAAACTATTTCTAATTTGGTTTAATTTCCATTTGATAAACGACTTGCACCAAACCTACGACTTCCTCAAGTCTGTATTTATGTCCTTTTCTGTAACACTGTAAATGATTCTGCACCACCAGCTAGACATTCGCACACACACACACACACACACACACACACACACACACACACACACACACACACACACACACACACACACACACACACACACACACACACACACACACACACACACACACACACACACACACACACACACACACACACACACACACACACTTTTATAAAGGTTTCATATTGATGGGGGAATTGCGGGAGGCTTTTGGCAGAGGCTTTAAATTTTATTGGGAGTTTGATTTATCGCGACATTTATGAGAGAAGGGGACGCCGGGGCCAGAGATTGAAGTCCAGAGTTTTATCTGAAAGTGCACTTGCTTGAATTGAGTTTGAACGAAGGGTCAAATGAAGGTTAGTGATAAATAAGTTGATAATAATACATAATAAATAAATAAATAAATAAATGATAAAAAGGAGGACGATAGAATAACGGAGACCATCTCTTATATGTGGGTTATAAATCACTTTGTGACGACGCCTCGGAGGAAGAAGTGGAACCGAGATGGGATGGAAAGCAAAAGGCTGCCCGTTTAGGGAAATGAGCCTCCGACCGGCAGTTTGTTGGGTCAACAGCGCCGATCAGCTGGGACGCCTGTGAGGGGGGAAAGAGGACGCTGACTCCGCTGACCTCGGCAACTCGCCGCTGACGTGCATTCAAAACACGCAGCCGAGCCTCCATCTGCTCCACGCACAACAATGAACCCAGCAGCTGGGAAGAGGAGCCTTTCCTACACTCTGCAACAAAGTGCAAATTAAGTATTTGTTTCTTGTATTGAACTAGGATGTTCTTTTCTTTAAACCCTTAGGTTTGTGTGCAAAAAGACGCTGTTGTTTACAGTCAATAAAGTTCATCTTGAAACACTTCAGAGATGAAACAAGTCCATTAAACGATGACTAAACTCACTGAATATTGTGATGGGTAATGTTCACTACATGCTACTTAATTAAAAGGATTAAATCAAGAAAAGAAATGTAAAACTAGTTCAAATAGAATAACGTTCAGTTCACTGTACCATCTGTTTTAAATTATCAAAATATATACCAGTGATTTCGCTGGTGTTTTTTAAGTTTTGGGAATAGAAAAATAGAAAAATAATTAACTATTTATAACAAAGCAGCTACGCGATACAGAACAAACTGCCGGAAAAGGTTGCTGTCAAACAATATAATAAAATAAGCACATGTAAACACTTGTTCAGGGTTTCTGAGGTCAAGGGTTAAGCTACCTCGGCCATGTTGATGAGGCCCAGGGCCAAGGTCTTGTAGCCCAGGATGGTCCGGTTCTTGTAGCGCTTCCGTCGCTGCAGCATGATCTGAAGCTTGTTGGCGTCCCTCTTCAGGAAGTGCGGGTACTGCAAACACACACACACACACACACACACACACACACACACACACACACACACACACACACACACACAGCGGACAGGTGGGATCGCGGGTTCAGATGCCTCAACCCCACTTAGTCTCACCCTGACATCATTAAGTGTCTCACCGGCTGCACTATAAACGGAGCAAAAAAAACCCCTGCACTCCTGCAACAACGTTCAAAGCTGCGTTTTAATGGAGCTCCCGATGCTGCTGCGGGGAAGTCAAATGTATAATGTATAATGTCTGGCTCACCGCGCATCGCTAACATCCAAGAGAGAGAAGCTCCCTGACCTTTTAGCGGCATTTAGAAACATGGAAATTGTAAAAAAAAAAAAAGGATGATTTAGAGCAGAAGCAAAAACCCTGCTGGGAATTACATTAACCGAGCTCGGCCTGGATGCACAGAAGGAAGAGAACGTGAGGCGTTCATTACACGCGGGAATGCAGAGAACCTTTTTTTTTTTCCACGACCGATGCCGAATGCACCATTTGACGTAAAAAAAACTATACTTTTTGTATACGTTGCATTTCAAATTTGACAAAACTAAAGCGGTTCCCGTCAGCCTCAGTTGTACTTTGTTGTGTGGCGCTAAGTAGCCTGATGCTAACCTGTTCAGAAGATAACAGATATTGTACATTTAACGCCTGCTTAATATCTGTTCATATGACTTGGGCTTTTTGCCCTGAATGTGGTCTTTAAGGTAAGACAACAAGTTCCAAAGAAAACAGTTGTTTACTTGAAGGTTTTAAGTGCCAAGACTGTAACTCAGAACTGTGACATCAAGGCTTGATTTGTATTCAACTGTTAAGGAACACATTTTGCTTTCTTTGCCTTTGACTGACGGACGCCCGACCCCACTGAACGTCGTCTTTACCTGCAGAGAGAAGGTGAGCTGCAGGTCGGTCTCCGTCAGTCCCGCCGAGGACAGCAGGATCTCGTTGGAGCGCAGGATCCGCTTGGAGCCCTGGAGGGAGGCGACGCAAAAAAGAGAGAGAGAGAGAGAGAGAGAGAGAGGACGTGACACGGGAGCAGGTCAGAACATAACCGGGGAGAGGAATCGAGGGAGGAGAAGTAGGTCGGTGGCGGTGAAGAAGGAGGAGAAGAAAGCGAGTGGCGGCAGCAGCAGCAGCTCGGGGAGATTTAAAACCGATTAAAGTGCATTAAGAGACTGAAACGGGCGTTTATTTTGAGAGAAAACGAGACGGGGACGACGCTGACGAGTGAAAACAAGCAAAAACTGGGAGAGGAGCCACGGCACTCATTTGTATCACGTGTGAAACACTGAATTTAGTTGTTTTTCTTCTTTTACGGACAAGATGGAGAATTTAAATAACACCGACAAACTCTGGTATTACCATCCTGCAATCTGTGGAACATCTATGAATACACACCATTTATTTATTCACGTTGTTCACGGTCATTTCTGCCACCGTGGCTGCTCACTGGACTTTTAACACCAATGAATATTAACGGCTCCCTTCAAGCGCGAGAGGAATGAAATGTGCACGACTGTGGAGGAGTTGCACGAGTGTCGTGGCTGTAAACAGAGAGGAGGAGGAGGAGGAGGAGGAGGAGGCGTGTCCACATCCAATAACCTGATCCACTAAACAACAAACGACTCCAACTTTAAAAGATGTAGATCATTTTGTGGCTTAGATCGGCAGCTTTTCAACATCTACTGGTTGGATTCACAAAAAGAAAAATAAATTCGAGTGAAAAGTCCTCAAATTAAATGTTGCAGATTGAAGCCAAAAGGGGAAGAAAAAAAAAAATGCTGATTTAAAGGTGAGCTTAAAAAACAGATTTTTGGATATCTTTGTGTTTCATAGAATCACTGCAGGTGTTATTGGATTATATTTCCATGCCCCTCAAATTTGTCATTTGTGTTTTTGGGGCTATACAAATTGAATTGAATTGAAATGTACAGAAGTATAGTTTTGTGAATGAAACCATGGTTACCATCCTGACCCCCCCCCCCCTCTTTACTGCTGTCCGACTGTGCATACCTGCAGTTTGACGGCGATGACCACGGAGGTGAGGTCTTTATCCAGCTCCTTCAGCATGATCAGCTTCTTCAGAGTCAGGTTGAAGAGCCTGAGGAGGAAACACGAGGAGACTCTGGTTAGAGGAACGAAAAAACAAAGAGCTGAACTCTGAAATCAGCACCTACTCAGATGTTCGTGCAGAACGGGCGAGAAGCCGTCAGAAGACAAACAAAACATCTCTCAGCTCAGACAACAGTTTTCTTTATTCTTTGATTGACGATGTGTGGAAGGCCGGAGTGAAGCAGCAGCGTGCGTCGCCTTTACTCCCCCGTCGACCATCAAATGAAGCCAAAATGAAATGAAAAAAAAAAAAAAAAGTGACACTTGCAGGGTCCTGTAGTGCAGCTTGGTGGGGGGTAGAGGGGGGGGGACGACAAACTGAAAAAAATTCAATTATGACCCCGATGGGACAGAAAATGGTTTTCTATTCTTGTAAAAAGTGTCTTTTTTTTCTAACTGAAACCAACACTCTTGTCAGCGCACACACACGCACACACACACACACACACACACACACACACACACACACACACACACACACACACACACACACACACACACACACACACACACACACACACACACACACACACACACACACACACACACACACACACACACACACACACACACACACACACACACACACACGCGCTCGATGTCTTCGATTTGAGAGCCGTGGAAGAAAGAGGATCTTGTGAAAGAACAATCTGCACCTCAGCCACGAGAACGCACGCAGAGGCAGAAAACCGTGCAGAAGAAAGCCGGCGACTCATACGAGACGAGGAGCTGTGAAAGAAGCGAGATGTAATGGGAGAGAAGACTTCGCCCCGAACAGCAGCTGTGCAGCCGGGGGTCGGTCTGTTCAATAATTCATCTCCGGGGCTTTGGAGGCAGAAAGTAGACCACGAAAATAGACCTGCAGGGCCCGCCCGGAGGGACTCGGAGGGATGGAGAGAAAACAAAGGAAAGATCCAGAGATAGACATAAATGTTATGTGAATGACATGCGGGATGAAAAAGACAAAGAGAGACTCACAAAAGGACCAGACGGAGAAAGAAAGAAGAGAAAAAAAACATGGATTTATTTTTACTCTCGCAATAATCATCCTACAAATCATAATGTATGATGACATTTAAACTGCAACAGGCCCAGAAACATTTAAAGGGGAATAAAAATGATCCATTCTCTGGTCCACGTCATCAGGACAAAAATCTAGAACGAAGACGAGCGAGAAATAAACCGAAAGGATACGGACGGAGGTCAAATCTGTAGGCCTGTTGCCAAAAAATTTAAGTAAAAATGCCAAAATGTGCTGGTTCAAACAATTTTCAAACAATACAAGAAGAAGAAAAAAGAAGAAGCAATTAACGCGATCAATAATGAAAACAGTCGGCCAAGCTCTACATCGATCGATAGTCCAAGGAGGGGAATATTTAAACTTCTAATAACAACTATAAAGATTTATAGGTAGGCAGAGTGGACAGAAACCTCTCCGCTCTCTCATCTCACCTGGGCCTTCCTCCAGCCCCTAACCCCCTAACCCCCTAACCCCCCCCCCCCCCACACTTACTGCCTTTCATCCCCCCCCCACAAGATCAAAGTGTCAATGCTCACACCTGCTGGATCTGAGAGGAGTGAATCCAGGCCGAAGCACACGGGGGTACGCCGTGAGGGGTGAGACTTCACACGAGAAAGAAAAAAAACAACAACAAAAAAAAACAGCAAATCTTCCCGTCCGAGGGCGAACACCAGAGAATGTTTGGCATCCTCCGCACACATCAGAAGGACACCATCGGCTTCCCCCCCCCCCACACACACACACAGCGCGATCCATCACGGGGCTGTCGGGGAGCGAAATGTGGGGGGGCCTCAAATATACACCGAATCAGTGCCGTGGAAATGGAAAACAAAAGAGAAAGAACCTCCAATTTTGCAGGAGTGGTGCTACTTGCATAAGACAACAACACAATTCCTCTAGAGATGAACCGGAATAAATAGCCAAGCGCCACTTCATCGTTGTGCCAGTGGGACTTCTGCATTATCACGACTTCTGTTACTCGTCTGAAATTAACTTTAGTTTGACTTTTTTACATCAAACACAAGAAACAGACGACAACGGAAGCGAAAAAACAGAATGCAGAATGTAGTGGATTAAAAATAAACCACAAATATGGTGCTTAGCTGCTGTTTTTATTCATTTCATGACTCATTCTCTCTCAGTGAAACAGCCACGGCATGTCTCGTCTGTCTGCGGTGAAAATCCCCTCCGGGATGAGACACTCAAGTCACATGTCAATGAATACGTAAACAAGCTCCAGCCTCGACTGCCACGCTGTGAACGCACTCGTCGCCACGGACGACGAGTGGCATCGCACTGCGGAAAAAAAAGAAGGTCAAGACAGGTCGCGCGCCACAGACAGCTTCCTGCCCGTCGCCACCAACACCTCCAACGGTCGCTACGCGTTACGATCAATCTGGACATGAAGGGAGCGACGGAGGACTCAAAGGAACCCGAAACCAGTGCACGAGGAACTAGTGCACGAGGGACCAGCAGAGCCTTCGATTGGACAGAAGCATCTCCTTTCTTCTACACCGAAACAGCTGGGATGTAATTATAAGCTTCCAATGCATTGTGGGGGAAAAAAACTAAGAAAACCCTGAGAAACCAATTAGTCTTTTAGGGAGTCGAACTAAACCGGGATTTTTTAATTAATTCCCAGCGTGATCTGAATCTCTTGGATCCGACTTTAAACTCGTACTCAGAACGTCTGTGCCTCTTCTTCTCCATTCAAGGCGACCATCTTTAAACTAATCTTGAAGTAACAAAGTTAATTTTTTTTTAAGGCTAAGTACTTCCCCTTAACTCTGCTGGGTACTGTAGTTTACATATAAATAATTAATTAATCTGCAAATCCTTAAGATTATTATTATTGTTGTTGTGGATGAGCCCTTAAAACCTGAACTTTAAAAAGTGAAGCAGTTGTTTATCTCTGAATGTCAGAGGCTCGTGTGCAGTTCAGGTGTAAAGCAGTAATTACTTAAAAGTGGACTTAAGGGAAAAGCCTTTCTGTGCTCATCTGCAGCCGCCGACTACAGAGGATTAACCTGGATGTAACAGGTCGAAACCCTGAGTGTCCTCGTTGGGGAAGCAAACCTCACTCTGTGAGATCAGAGGAGCACATGATCAATGAAACACACACACACACACACACACACACACACAGTTTTAAATGTACTATCGATAATGTCTCAAGTTGCAGTTCCTCTAATGGCTGCCGGCTCCAAACTATGAGGAACAACAACGCAGATTCTCTTGTTTCATTTCTTCTAATTCCACCAACTCCAGTTCCCGTGAAGAAGACGAGTTCAGGAGTTTGCAGACCTTGGGTTGTGTCTTTTTTTTTGGGGGGGGGTGGGGCTTCAAATAGCTGAGACGATGACAACAGGGCTTTAAAAACTCCTCATCAGACATTATGCATTCATGTGTTTGTTGACGCCACACTAGGACACAGTGTTCTTAGTTCTGCTCGACCTTCACCACCTGACTTAGTCAATTAAAGCGTATCGCCTATTAATATGAAGATTTTGCGAGTGAACAGTAGTCATTTATTTATTAAAAACGCTTATCAAGACACCTCTTAAGAAAGTTAAACTATTTTTTTTAATATTCTTCCAATGTTCAAGTTGCTGTTTTTCTTGTTTTATTTAGTTGAATATTTTATATATATATATATATATATTTTTTTTTCTAAAGCAACTAGAAGGCATTTTTCACATTTTCTAAATGTACTGAATAATCAGTCTGAAGCATCTTCGGTTGTCAGGTCCACATGCGGGACCTTTATTTATGCCCCTGTGTTGTGTTGTGAAACAGTGCGACGCAATACAGGACAGGAAAGTCCTCCGCCTGCAGGGTGTGTGCGTGTATGTGTGTGTTGTTGTGTAGCAGAGGAACAGTGTGGGTCCTCAGTGAGTTACTGAGTGCATCCATTTGTCATCGAACGCCTTCGTGCTTCTGCAAGACAAACTGGGGGAAGACCTCCCCGCCTGAGTCACCGCCGCTGAATAAATGTTTAATAACCCTCACGGCCGCCAGCAGTGGCTGCCATTTGTCTGTTTATTAGCTGAAAAAAGGAAGGCATGGGCGGAGGAAGACAGCGGTTCAATAATGTCTGTGGGAAGATTGACCTCTGACCTCGTGGAAAGGCCACCCTCTGAATAAGAGACACACGGCGTCTGTCAGAGACGACACATGTATTCAAGCGTATTAAAACAATATCAAGCATCAGGCTACTGGAAGGAAAAGCAAGTGGGAGCGAGATTAAAAAATGTTTTAAATAGTCTGTAAAATGTCAAAGAACTGTGAAAAATGTCCCAGAGCCTGAGGCGACTTCTTCAAACTGCGTCTTTTGTGTCCGAAAAGATTAAATTCACGTCGACAACGTGCAATGGGAAAAAGGTTTGCACTCTTGGATTTAGGCTATTAATTAATTAACGGCAGCATACTATGAAACTTGAAGCACGTTTAAAAAAAAAAAGGACATGTGTATTGGAAAGTGTTTTTTTTATTTATTATTTCTTGATGAATGACTCGACGGAGTAAACGATGATCAAAACGTCATCATATGGAAGAGAAAATCCAAGAATAAAGACGTCAAAATGTACTTTAAGGGGATTACGGAGGAATACATCTAAATGTGTGTGTGTGTCTTTAAGGGAGGAAGGTGCCTATGGTTCCCTTGACAACAGTCCATCACGGGGAGGCGTGACCTTGCCGTGTCACGAGGAGAGGAGAGCAAAACAACATGCTAAGTACACAGCGCAGTGAGAGCGACCTTCACAACTTTTCCTCTCGCTCTCCCTCCCTCCTCTTGTCTTTTTTGTTGTTGTTATTAATCATATTTTTTTAAACGTCTCAAACAATCCAGTGAAACGTCCACCAAAAAAAGAAGAATACTCCACTTTTCCGACACTTCCAACAAGTACCTGAATGCACCCTCAAGAGGGAAGACTTTCCAGAAGAAACTTAACCGCAATGTGGAGGACGAGCTGCTCGATGAGATTCTGCAGACTTAAGAGCTGTAAACACAATGGCCGTCTGCTCACAACAAGGCCACCACGCACGCGCGCGTGCGTGCGTTGTCTCGTACGTTGCGGAGGGAACAAAAGGCCAGATTTCACAGTTGAACTCACGAGATTTGAAAGCGTTTTTATTTGAGCCTGCAGAGACCGGAAATAGGGGAAGTAGGAAAGAGGAAGGACACGCAACAGAACAGGGGACACTGGAAAGAAGTGATATTTAATATCTTCATAATTCAATATGACATGCTTTTATAAACATGCTTTTATAGGGAGGGGGAGCACTCACTCAGCAGTTAAAAACAAGTTCTACAAGCCGAGCTAAGAGTTAGATAGACACACTTTTTATTATAAAGGGAAGTATTTAACCACCAGAATACAGAAGTGTAAGGAGGTGCAGAGAGAGTGTCACCATAACTGTAAATACTAAATTAATTAAGAGCATTATTTACCCATATGTGATATCAATATTTCATCTTGAATTATTAGGGTTATTGTTACCGTTGTTATTAATAATATTTATATAATTGTTGTTGCTTTGTATCCTCTGCCCTCGGGGAATAAACACTTTGGAAATCCATTAAAACATATTTACAAAAATACAAATAAATATAAGTCCCGGTTCCAGCATTCGCTGGTGACACACAGAGTTTAGACTTTGAACTTGGTGTGTGTGTGTTTTCAAGTGAAGAGGTGGGAGCTGATGTGGCTTAAAACGTCACATGGGGGTCCTCAATAAGCTTATCGGTGGACTCCACACACTAACCTCGGACACATTAACGCACACACACACACACACACACAGGCTAAGAATTGGGGAAACGCTGCGCAAAGACAGAACAAGACGGAGAAAGAATGGAAGAAACGGAAAGAGGGAGTCGACGATTATCTCACAGGCAGCAAAAACAACAACAAGCGTTTGGCTCCTCGCTCTTAAAATAGCTCGCACACTAAGTGGAGACCGCCTGTAAAGATGTCAACACTTTGGCAGAGCGGCGCTGAATCATTTTTTCCTTTTGTTGTTGTTGTTGTTTTCCACTCCTCAAAACCGAATAAATTATGCATCTGAAAAACAGATCTCGATGCTCTCAATGAGCACAACATCGAGATCGGTGTCGCACAAACGACGTGACTCGGCTGGTTGAGGCTGAAATATTTGCATGTATTGAAATATGCCCCCGAGATGCATTGTGTCATTTTGACTTTTTAAAACAAAGCCGTTTAAAGCCCGAGACTCAGATTGAAAGTCTGCAGACGTTCAAGGGCCGCAGTGGTTTGAAGGAAGCGAGGATTCGGTTCTCTTCCGTGGGGTCCAACAGCCCTTTGCTTTGCATTAAGGAAACTAAAACACTTAACTCAGTGTTTCATTTTAAGTGCTGAATGAAACCCATTTTAAAAATCAGGAAATATCTCATCACTCAAGGCTGGGAATCTGATCGCACACTCAATGCCACATTTAAAAGCTCAATACGCCCTTACATGTCGTACGGATACACTTAATAAGATATATTACTGCCTACTAATTCATTGGCTGCACAGCATCTTCAAAGTCCCATTATTAGTCAATTTTTATTAAATGTTTTCCTTCACCCCTGAGCGACAAGATGAACACCTGAGGACTGCCTCCGTGTGAACCGAAGCCCCCCCCCCCCAGGTGAGTGAGTCATGAAGCTCTGCAGTCTGCGCCGCTTCTCATCAGCCAATGGGCTGCTGGGCGGGGGGCGGGGCTTAGCATCGATCATCGAGGAGAGGAATTGTGTTCAGCCTGGAGATTGGGAGCAAAATTGAGAGCTGGAAGAGCGCGTCTGCGTGCTGTTGGTGTGTGTGCATGTGTGTGTTTAAGTGTGTGTGTGTGTGTGTGTGTAGGTTATACCCACTCTAGTCTGGTCTTACACTTGATTAGCATGCCGGTCACATCGGCAGTCAGACTCCAGCCAGGCTGAGGCTTCCTCGCCTGCAGTGGCGCAGCACACTAATGCCCCGGTTACATGAGAATGAAAAGGTAATACACTACTTAAAGGAGGATGTGTGTGTGTGTGTGTGTGTGTGTGTGTGAGAATTATTCCTTTATCTTTATATGAGGCCCAATTTCATCACAAAGACAGAAAGGTATGCCGTATTTTTGCCACTGCCTTTAAGAAAAACAGTATTTTGTATAAAAGCCTTTAGTGGTGTGAAGCCTGCTGGATGTCCTGAAGGGATGACACTCAAGTCGGATGAGGACTACGCGTTGTTTTTAAAAATAAATAAAGTTGTGGGAGTGAAAGCTGAGCTTTCCAGACCTCTGTGGGCCGCTCCTCCCCTCGAGGCCTTGCTGCCGGCGGTCCCGTTGCATTGTGGTTAATAATGCACGTGCCATATTTTGTCGAGGAAGAAAGAAATGTGGAAAAATACAGGTTTCTTTCAAACCGTCCCTCGTGAGCGTGACGCTAAAGTCTCGACGTCGCTAAAGTCTCAAAAGAATTTGGGTTGGCATGTCTCCTGAAGGACTTATGACTTACAAAAAAAAAAAAAAAGGAGGGGTTACATCCACCAAAAGCAAATATCATCTGCGAGTGGGAGGAATGGCGTTCCACATGGCGTGTGACTTGATGAATAATTCGCCCCAAAAGGAGCCCCGGCTGATCAATACGAAGGCTCGGTGTGGAGGGACGGACATCAGCACACGAATCCACTCGCTTTTCATGAAGTGCACATCGATCCACGCTGCATCCAGTTATTGAGATTTCTACCGATATCCCATAACGGGCTTGATGATTATGGAGTTCTTCTGAAGTATGGTCGTTAGTTATAAGTGTGTGCTGTGTAAAGTACACGAAACAAGCCCGGTTTAAGGTGCTTCAAACGTCACCATCAGGTCGAACGTCCTCAAGAGCTCAGCTGTTCATATTTTCATATCCCAGCTATCACACTTGGGTGTTGAATAGGGTTAACTGGGATTAAATTGGGGTAAACTGGTTGATATAGAATTAACGTAGCCTGGATGTTCCCTTACTTTAAATGGCTCTGCTGGTGCAGACCGCCTCGAGGAAGCCTCATTAGTTTGGGTTCCTCATATTCATAATTCTTTGCTCGTATGTATCATGGTGCAAAATGTTGATCTGCTGCTTTGACTTCACTGCTCATTCATTCCTCCGTGAACACCAAACAAAAGCTTGGCCCGTCTTTTAGACGACGTATGAGCTGCAGAAGTCAGAACAATAATTAGCTCCTTAGAATAAACTGAATAAACTGCTATAAATGTGCGTCTGGCTTCCTGTTCCCTCGCAGCGTCTGTCCTCTTTTCAGATCGGCTCAAAAAAAGGCAATAATAATAACAACAACAACAACAACAACAAAGGGACAACAACAGATCCACCTTGACGTAGAGCAGCGTGTCATCAGCGAATGGCTTTACGAGACGCTTCTCTTCTAATCTCTCCGTCCGCGGCGGCCATTGTTGTTTTGGTAAACGGGAGCT
Organism: Cyclopterus lumpus; assembly: GCF_009769545.1. NCBI lineage: Eukaryota > Metazoa > Chordata > Actinopteri > Perciformes > Cyclopteridae > Cyclopterus > Cyclopterus lumpus. Next base: position 4,583,790 of record NC_046983.1, on the reverse strand, counting down.
TTCACGGCAATCTAGAAGAAGAGCTCCGCCAGTCGCCGGCTACGCTTACTGTACATTAACCGCGGGGACGCGAGGAGCTACTGAGGCCCGGAGGTGTTTTCCTTTTACCAGAATATTCCGTTCGGGGACGATTAGGCGTGAAATGAAGCCCAGCGTCTCCGTTGCTCCTCTGGGACATTGCCCTCTTTTTTTTAACGGTGAGACTGAATCCATTATTAATTTGTCCGGCCTGACTCTGACATCGTGGTGACGGCCGCGTTTCAGCAGACGTCGGAATAGATCCGGTACAAACTTCGAGGGCGTGTCACCTGCAACAGCTCTTACAACGGGGGTCACGGTCACACTGACACAATGCATTAGCACCCAGTGTGTGTGTGTGTGTGTGTGTGTGTGTGTGTGAGAGAGAGTGTGTGTGTTGCTGCAGGCTCTTCATCTCCCTGTTTTCTTACGTCTCCCAGCAACACAAGCTGTCCACCCCCCCCATCACTCGGCTCCTCCCACCCCTCTCTGCAGAATCAGTCTAATTGGTATGCCGGTCCTTATTTAAAATCTCTTTAAAATCCTTATTCAATCTCCATCCGTCCTCACCTCCATCTTTCTCCAATGGGTTCCGTCTCTCTTTCTTTCACATCCATCTTCACTTTATGGTGCCGGCCGTGTCCCTCTGCTAATTATCTGTCTTTTATGACCTTTAATAAATATTAGCCATACAGGGTTTCCTGCTGTCCATTGAATTAAGAAAAGTAGCACCAATAATATGATAATAAATGTAGTGATGGTTTGACCTGCAGATGGTCTAACGGGCGCATCAGGTCTCTCTCTCTCTCTCTCTCTCTCTTTATGATGCGATGAGCTCCTACGCGTTCGTGTTTGCATTGATGAATAAGCACATCCTTCTGCCTGCACGTGTCTGTGTGTGTGTGTGTGTGTGTGTGTGTAGGGGGAGGGGGGGGGGGGTCAGTCTGAGTATGTGGGAGCAACAGTCATAGGAAGCGGAGTGGGTGAGAGTACATTGGCATAAGTAGGTTACAGATAATGCGGAACACGATTGCAGTAAAGTGGCTTTCGGTAGTTTGTGCCAATCAGTGCTGTGACTCACTTTTTAAAGTGGAAGCAAATGTGTGTGTGTGTGTGTGTGTGTGTGTGTGTGTGTTTACGTGGACCTATTGATCACCACAGTGCTCATCAAGACCAAAACCCTGGCATGGCTCTCTCTCCGCTGTGTGTTTTTTTAAGCGCGTCACTGCATGGAGGAGGTGGGCGGGCACTTCATTTTCTCGGTGTTGTGATACTAAACTTCGTCGATCGCGTATTGGTACGTGGGCGGCCGCCGCCTCGCTTTGGAAGGCAACGGCAGAGCGATGTCGGTTATTAAGAGAAAGGTCCTCGGAGTATTCAGCATTGAGGGGGGGAAAGAAAAGGAGATTGTAGAGGAGGGAAGTCAAGATAAATGGCTGGTTGTTTCTGTGCTTTATGTGAAATGACAGAAGAGAGGAGAGGAGAAGAGAGGAGAGGGGAAGAGAGGAGAGGGGAAGAGAGGGGAAGAGAGGAGGTGAAACCTCCAAACAAGATTCCCCTGGATGAAGCAAAAGGAAAGATGGAGGGGTGGAAAGTGAAGGTGAGCGCGTTGAGTCACCGCGCTCAACAGAGCAGAGGTGTGTTAGAGAACTGGGGGGAAAGAGATGGAGATGAAGGAATATGTGTGTGTGTGTGTGTGTGTGTGTGTGTGTGTGTGTGTGTGTGTGTGTCTCCCCGGGGTGCTAGTGTTGCCATCTGCACACTCATGCGCAGCTCTGCTCTACATCTGCGCTCCTCGCTGTAAATCACAACGTCGACGCGAAGAAAACACGAACTGTAGCAAGAGCAGGAACTTCCAAAACGACAGCCGTCGTATTCACGGCTCAGAACGCCTGAACGCACCGCGCGCCTGAACGCACCGCACGCTCGGGACGGAAACTTCCAGCATTTACAGAAACGCGAGTGACAAGAGATGAATATATATTTTCGGATCCGAATGGCCCCTTTTGTTCGCGCTCCATTATTAATACGTCGCCTTTTGATTTTTTTCGCCCCGACTGATGACTTCAAATTAACATATTTGGACTCTTACGCTCTCGGGTGTACAGACAATGGCAGTAAATACGGTAGATATTGTATTGGATGCGTATTTAATAATATTTAGCGAGATGAGGCAGGATGTCCACAATGCAAAAAGGAGAGTCCCCTCCTTCCTTATTATTACAAATAAAATGGTTATTATTGTAAGATGGGAACGTGCCGTGTTGAGGGGCAATGAATATGCTCCCAATCGGTACCTTTACCGGCTGAATCAATACATATCTTTTGCTTCTGGGCTGTTGCTATGACAACACGAGCATTTTGAAGACGCCACCTTGGCCTCTGAAGAAATCTCGATGAGCATTTCATCACCGCGGGTTGGAACCGCCGACCGAAATGGTCGACAGGTCAGCGGTCTGGAGTCAGGCGAACGTCAGCCTTCGCTTCACCAGCTTCTTCTTCTGTGGTGCCCTGAGGACGCCTGATCCTCCCTCTCCCCGTTTCTCCTCCTCCTCCTCTTGTCTCTCTGCTCTTGTGCCACCCGGCTGACATGAGCCGACACGTCGCCTGAAGCGCGCGCGCACACACACACACACACACACACACACACACACACACACACACACACACACACACACACACACACACACACACACACACACACACACACACACACACACACACACACACACACACACACACACACACACACATTGCAGAAGCAAGGCGAGGCAAGAAGCAGCTGCAATGAAAATCACACCATAAATTTCGGCGTGCAGCACGAACACACAAAGATACAAAGACACACACAAGCTGTGACGGCGGCTCGGAGTCGAGTCCAGATGAGGGTTTCAAGTCCTCGAACTAATTGCAAATGTCTGAGACTTTAAGTCATCATGCAGAGACGTGACCCCAAACATAACCACAAACCTTTCACGCATCAGTTAATAGTTCAATTGTTGGGGTCGCTCCAGATTATTGTCCCAAAACTGAGAGGCGAGTGTCCGTAATGTGACAGTTTGAATACATTTTAGTCTTCACAATGCAAGTATATATTCAAAAGGAGCACAAAGAGGCACAGGCTAAGGTGTCAAAAAGAAGAAGAAAGCTCGCTCTCTCTCTCTCTCTCTCTCTCTCTCTCTCTCTCTCTCTCTCTCTCTCTCTCTCTCTCTCTCTCTCTCTCTCTCTCTCTCTCTCTCTCTCTCTCTCTCTCTCTCTCTCTCTCTCTCTCTCTCTCTCTCTCTCTCTCATTCCGTCTTGCTCTACTTCCCAAAGCCACGGGCAAGGACACACTGAGGCAGAGTCAACCTGCACACACACACACACACACACACACACACACACACACACACACACACACACACACACACACACACACACACACACACACACACACACACACACACACACACACACACACACACACACACACACACACACACACACACACACACACACACACACACACACACACACACACACACACACACACACACACACACACACACACACACACACACACAGTCTATCTCATGTTTAAAACAACAACAAAATCATCTGCGAGACGAATTGCGGTTAGCACGAGTTGAAAATAAAAACAACAACAACAACAACTAAGCACCCTGAACACAAGTCATCGTTGTCGTTGTTGTTGGCAAGTTTGCTAATCGTGTTTTTGCTGGTTTGCACTTCTGTTAAACCCAGAGCACCGGGCAGGAGTCTGGCCTCTCCCCCTCATCTAGGGCCTGCAAGACTTAGCATGTGACCTGCAGAGTGTGTGTGTGTGTGTGTGTGTGTGTGTGTGTGTGTGTGTGTGTGTGTGTGTGTGTGTGTGAGAGAGAGAGATAAGATAAGCCTGTGCTGAGAGAAAGTGGAAAATGCTATTCTGTGTCTGTGTGTTCATTAAATATGTGTGAGTTTACAATAAAAATAAAGATCTCACACATCCAGAATGAATACTCTTATTGTTGTTGTTGTTGTCGTCACACACACACACACACACACACACACACACACACACACACACACACACACAGACAATATCATCGACCCTACGTTGGAGCGATTACAGATTAATGAGCAGCCGCCTAATCCAGTTTAGCTCGAGCGCCAAAGACGACGATGCCATCGGAGCCCGAGGAACAGGAGACCTCTCTCTGGATGGGGGATCGGATTCGCTTCCTGGTTATCAACCAATCAGAGCCGCTCCTGCCTCAATGCGGCGAGTATCTGATTGACAGTGCCGGGTCGAGCATCAACTGCTCCGCCATGAAGGATACGAGGGATGCGCCGGTTTCCCCCAGTGTCATATTTGTATTTCTGAACTGCTTATGAGACCTGAACTCGGGATCATTCGAGATTTTGGGGACATTTGGCTCATTTGCTTTGTCGCCAAGAGTTATGCGAGGAGGCGGCAGTTAGCTTAGCTTAGCATCAAGACTGGAAACAGCTAGCCAAGCCCTGTCCAAAAGGTAAATGAAAAATGCCACCTAGTGGCACCTCACTGCGATTAATAACACGTTAGTCAGCGAGCAGATCGTGTTGCTTTAGACAGGGCCAGGCTAGCCAGTGTTGATGCTAAGCTAACTGCCTCCTGGATGTAGCTTCATATTTACCGAGCAGACATGACAGCGGTATCAAACCACCTTCTCTCTGCTAGTGTGTTTGCTTTGACCGATAAAGCAACAATGGTGGCTCGTCAAGGAGTTAAACTCCGACGCTGCAATAGAATCATATCATCAACTATGGAGCAAAGAACGGCTCTGAAGGCTTTGATTGACAGATGGTCCGTCCAATCACTGGAGATAAACTCGATGAAAAACACCTTGAAACCAAAAACACACGTCGCCATGTCGATAATCAAATAGAAATGTGCAGTAAAGTACCGCGTCGTGAATCGGAATCCGTGATACACAAACGGAGCCCTGCAGCGTCGACCCCAAAGAGGGAAAGGTCAACGGATGACACCGACGGGCGCCGCGTCAAGGTCACTGTGTGTTAAGTGCATTACAAGACAAACTGTGTGCAACCCGAGCTGGAGGGGATTACACACATCGTTTGCATTGGACACCGCGGATCTACAGCAGCAGCACAGAGGCGCAGATGTAGCTGCGCGCATGTGTGTGTGTGTGTGTGTGTGTGTGTGTGTGCGTGCGTGTGCGTGTCTTTGTTTCCACATTCGAACAGTTGCTGTCGGCAAGCGAGACGTTCCAGACAGCTTCCTCCCCAGATACGTGCAGACGTGTGCAAAAAAAAAATAAAATACATAAACAAACTCCGGCATGCGCTGAATGGAGAAACCTTTATTTGTGTCCAGCTCGTTCTCACGTCTAAGCATCCGGCTTCTGTCTCAACAGGCTGAAAATGAGATTGTGGTGGGGTGGGGGGGGGTGGGGGGGGGGACTGCTTTGTCATAACAGTATCCGCCGTGAACGCCTGTGTGATTATGTACCTGTTGTCTGGCCCTCGCAGCACGTCCCTTTCACTGCGTCCTTGTTTATAACACATTTGGTGAAAGCCAAGCATATGCCAGTGACATTGTCGGCCAATGGGTGTGACTACACGTGTGTGCGTGCGTGTGTGTGTGCGTGTGTGTGTGTGTGTGTGTGTGTGTGAGAGCTGCCAGATGGGAGTCTATGATTCCACAGCAGGGAATCGGGATCACTGCCAGGAGACGCGAGCTCTGAAAGAACACCACCCTCCACCGTAACAAAGGCCCCCCCCCCCCCTCAGACCACAGTCGGGTCGGATCACCAATCAACCACAACATCTACACGGCTGCAGCAGGAAGAAGAGGAGGAAGAAGAAGAGGAGGAGGAGGAAGAAGAGGAGGAGGAGGAGGAGGAGGACAGATTTGAGCTGTTCTCTCGGGCCCATAAAAGAGCATTTATGGCACTAGTTGGACAGCAGTGAAAATGTGTTTGAGTGGGTTAGCAGCTTTTTAAAGCTGGTGTGAGTTCTCGCTGCAGGTTGTTCTTTTCTTTTTTCTTTCAAGCTGCCGAGAGAGGAGAAAAAAGCAGGAAAATCCTCTCTTCACTGCGACGAGTTTACTGCTTTCATAAATCCTGGTTGGATCAACAGACCATTAAAAGGGCACTAATGGCCCATGTGTGTCGTTATCTCCCATCTCCTCCCCGAAGGCTCGACGCCGTTTACCAGAAAGAGTAAATAATCATAGAAAGTCAGGGCGAAGAGGAGGAGGAGGAGGAGGAGGATCACACTTTACACCCGCTTTTATGTCATCGAGCTGAGCCGCAGAGGAAACTTCAGGCCTCTCGGCCGCTCGGCTGTGCGGAACAACGAGCAGCGCCGAGGCCAGTGGCAAAGCTTCTTAATGAACACCACTGTGTGTGTGTGTGTGTGTGTGTGTGTGTGTGTGTGTGTGTGTGTGTGTGTGTGTGAGCTGAGGGGGTGTTCAGGGCGCAGAGTGGACACTCGAGGAACGTGTGTCGTCCCTCTATCGTGTCGCGGGTCAATCAGAGCGAGCGGGTTCATCAGCCGGTCACAATCACACATTAAAAGCAGTTCTGAACAGATGGGTTTTGATTTGCGATTTGAATAAGGAAAGATCAGTGCAACAACAACAACAACAACAACAACAAGGAAGAATTCTCTTTTCGTGGGGCTGAATCACGGGACTTCAGCTCCGTAAGCTCGTCCTTTTTCTTCCTCCGTAAATAATGCGAGGCGAGGGAGCTCATTCCTGGAATACCTGTCGCAGCACAAGGAGGCCCGAGCTCAACTCCGCTGGAGATATTTCCCGTCACTCCCCCCCCAAAAAAAACAGCCTGCTTGTGACACCTTCAGTATGTTTCCAGATTAAAGTGCATGTTTTTGTGCCGGGGTGAATTACATCCACGGCGTAAACAGCCTACGAAGAGGCCTTTTTGGGGGGTCGACAGGAAGAGCAACAACACCTCTGCAGCAACAGAGATTGAGCAACAGGCCTCCAAAAACATCCCCAGGACCGACGTTGAGCCTTCAGGCTTCTGGAGGGACTGCGACACAGATTAGTTGCACCGTTTCCTGCAGACTTTTCCCCACCGCTCGCGTCGGAGGAGAAATCCTTATTTAAATGGAGATGACAGAGCCACCGCTTCTTCTCTCACACTCTCATCCTCCATTTCTCTCCATCCCCCCCCCCCCCCCCCCCCCCCTCTCCTCTGTTAGTCTCTTTATGTCTGTTGCTGCAACTGCAGTGAAATCTATATTTTTTACGGATCGTGAACCCCGTAAAAAAATAAATTAAAAAAAACGGCCACCAAATATTCGAGATCGTCTGTGGAAAAATAAAAAAAAAGGAAATCCTCCGTAGTCTCAGAGGGAGAAATGTAGGCTAACAATGGATGTTTTATTCATGGGGCTGTTCCAAAATATAGAACCAGGACCGCATCGTTTAGTCACAAGCGCGTGGTGCGCACACACACGCACACACACACACACACACACACACAGTCAAAAACGTTATGAGGGAAGCAAAACATACCCTTGGGGCTTTGCTTCCAACCCAGCAAAGCCCCGGAGCATTTTAGAAAGCAGCATTAAAATGTCCGCATGTGAGCTTCGTATGAAGCCTTTTTTTTTTACCGGCGTGCTTTATTCCCAGTATTTGCTTTCGGTAAACATCTGGAGG
>NC_046983.1:4558600-4571100 GCF_009769545.1 Cyclopterus lumpus | reverse complement strand
ACGGGGCCGGTTCTTCTCTCGGGGAGCACCGTGAACAGCTGCGGCGTCTCGTTTCTACCAACACACGAGCGGAGGAGTCAGAACGTCGTGTATATCGAATATGACACGGCCTCGAAAATGGCGGCCACTTCCGGGCTTCGTTAGCTCGTGAAGCACATTCTAAAAATCGACAATAAAGAGCGACACTCACCCGTCCATGGCCTCCTCGATCTTCTTCTTCCTCAGCTCGATGAGCTCCGGGGTCTCCATGCCGGCGGGTACTGACGAGAAGCCCCCGGGGGTGATCAGCCCACTGAACACAGGGGGGGGGGGGGGGGGGGGGGGGGGGAGACATGAGTACGTGAGCTCCATGAATGCATCTTCAAGAATATTGATCTAGAACATGGAGGCAGAAATGGCCTCGCTCATATTCACGGATGCACAAAAAGAGGACGAGGACACCCAGCAGCCACTAATCCTCGTGTGCATTGATAAGATTTAGAAAAACTGGCATTTAACTTTGCAGCAAAGAATAACTAATACACTTCTAAAGCCTCCTACTTTGGAGATTTAGATTGTGCGACTCCTTGATTAAACAAATCGTCCACCTGTCTGCAGGAGTGACGAATCCGGTCTCGTCCGGTTTCTCCTCGTCGCTCTCCTCCTCCTCCTCTTCCTCCGACGACTCCTCGTCTGACGGCTCCAGCTCTCCCCACGGCGCGTGATCCACCTCCTCCTCCTCCGCTTTGGCCTGATCGCACACACACACACACACACACAGGACCGTGTACACAACAAAGAACAAACTAGTAGAAAAATGTACCTATTCTGTTTAAGATGTTGATACTTTCAGGACATTTAGTTCGTTTATTTTAGCTTGAAAATAAGCTACAATGTTTTAGCTTTAAAACAGGACGTACGGTGGAGACAGTACATCATTCACACATATAAGATTTACAGTTTCTGCAAAAAACAACAACAACAAGCCCGCGTGTGTACACGTGTGTGTGTGTGTGTAGTTCTGACCTGGAAGTCGGCAGCATTGGTCCCGAACACGTCGCCGTACAGCGGTTTGCCCATTTCATCTACCGGCGGCTTCCCCCAGCCTCCGGCGTGATAACCAAACGTACAGTTCTGAAAATCAAACAAACCCCCGACACGTGAATAAGAACGTCTTTGTGGTTGTGCATGAGCAGAATAATACTTTGGTGTGATTATTATCGGGATTACAAAAAGGAGCCGTCTTACGTCTGGGATCGGGGAGTTGAGTCCGGGGATCTTGAGGTTGGGGTAGGAGGGAGGGGGGCCGTACCTCTGCATGGCTATCAACCAGGGAGGAGGCACCTTGTGGGCGTTCTGGGGAGGAAGAGACACAATAAGGCACAAGTGGAACCTCGTGCTACTCGGAAAACACTGCATATGGTTATATATATATTTATATTTGTGAAGAGAAATTGAAACTCAAGTTTTTTGCTCAGTAATTCCACAAGTAAATATAACACGAGTGGCTCTTACAGGTCCGACTGGCATGCCCAGAGCGATACGCAGCTCATCAGACAGATCGCCCGGCTTCTTCTCCTTCAGGCGGGTTTCAAACTCTTTTCCCTGCAGACACACAACACACACAGCAGATTGACATAAAACCATAAAACGGGACGTGAAGGAGATTTTACCGAACGGTTAAAAGTGGTTGAATTCTCACGGATCCAGTACCTCGTAGTAAAGGTCTCCGTGGATCGTGAGCTTGGGCTTGATCTGCCATTTGAAGAAGGCGTCGTGGAGCTTCTGGTAGTCGATGTCGATCTTTCCCATCTTGGGACGAACCTTCTCCCTCATTTTGGTTTTCATGGTTTTGGCGTCCTCCTGAAAACGAACAAAAAATGAAAAAACTACGTCTGAATTTCACCTCTTACGTTGAAAGGAGCGTATGTGAAATGAACGAGCGTCACTCGGTTGTCACACCTTCTCCTGCAGGGCCTCCCTCATCTCCTGGATCCCCGTTTTCTTGATGAAATCGGGCAGCTCAAACGGAGGCTTCTCTATGCCCCTCTTGCCCTGCAGATACTTCCGCTTGAAGCACCAGTGGCGGGGCACCGGCACCGTGTTCCTGGTGGCCTTCAGGTGGACCAGCAGCTTGGGCTCGTGGGCCGTCACATCGTGCATCTCCACCACGTCTGGACGAGCCACCAGCTGGAGCAACGACACAAGGGGAGGTTAGAAAGGTGAATGGAGGACAGGTGGAACCCACGAATGGTGATGATTAGCCTCCATGTACCTGTTTGAGCTCAGCCACAGTGAGCCTGTTCATCCTCCTCATCTTCTTCTTTGACAGTTTTGGTATGTCTGGTCTCATATCCTGCACAGAAAAAAAACACCACATTTAAAAACCGTACATGTAAACCAACAGGATTTTAATTGTCAGAACAAAAAGGAAAGGATCCGCACATCATCGCTGTCGTCGCTGTCTTTCCTCTCGTCCTCGAAGCCCTTTTTCCGCAGCACGGCCGTCTCCTGCTTCTCGGTCTTCTCGGGCTCCTTCTCCTTCTCCTTCTTCACGTCGTCAGTCAGCTGCGAGAGACAAGGAAACGTCTTCCGTTACAGCAAAGACCGAAGCGAGAAACACGATGCACCTGAAGGCAATGCAAACACTCTCTTGCACACCTTGAAGGCCTCAAAGATCCTCTTGAAGAAGATGTAGTTGGGGTCGTAGATCTCCGGCTCCTCTGTGATGTACTCGATCTCCACCTCGGGCTCCTTCTCCTTCTCTTTTCCCTTCTCCTTGTCCGTGTCCTTCTCCTTGTCTTTGTCCGTGTCCTTCTCCTTGTCTTTGTCGCCGCCCTCCTTCTCTTTGTCCTGCTGCTGCTCCGCGTGCTCCTTCTTCTCCAGCGCTCGCTTCTTCTTGCTCTTCTTCTTGCGGTTTCTGCGTTTGCGATTTTTCTGTAATGAAGGTTGGTTTTTATTAATTAAAATAAAAACATGCTGAAATGTATATTCCTGCACTGTTTATCTTGAGATCACAACACACACACACACACACACACACAGTATGATCAGATGTTCAACGGGACAGCATGAGAGAAGACTTACGTCTTTCTTAGATATCTGACTGTCATCGTCTTCGGTCTCAGACATGACCGGTGCCGAGGAGTTCATGTCCGTCTCGGCTCCCTCGTCATCTTCCTCTTCTGCGGGGTCGGTGAGCTGCTCCTGTCGGATCTCCTTCAGCTGGAGGATCTTCTCCAGAGCTTGAGGGATCTTGGGGCCACTGACGCTCACCTCCTCGCTCTGCCACACCTGGAATGCAATTTTTTTTTTTTAAACATGCGAGTAAGCATATAGCACAGGTCACCTCCAAAAAACAACCCCAATAAAGTTGCATTGATTCGAAAAGGAATGCCCAATCTACTTCTATAAGACCCGCAATCAAGAGCAAACATGTATGCATGCTATAAATAAATAACGTGTGTCTGCTTACCTCTCGGTTATCTTCTCCTGGAGGAGGTGGCACTCGCTGTTTCAGGGTTGGCATCATACTGACACCAGGAGGCAGCGGCCCACGTGGATCCAAACCTGCAATCATACAGACGATAAAACTTCACCAACGATGTGATTATTTACACCAAACGCGGTACAAAACAGTCTGCCATCAAGACCTCCCTGGAGACCGTAAGCTTTGATGAAACCACCGTCACTATAATCTCCAAACGGATTCTGATTAAGCTTTTTATTGATTTGAAAGCAGCTCGTTAACGGGCAACTTGTAAAACGATGCTAATCGGACTGTAGACAATGAGCTCTCACACACATTTATCTAATGAAATTGAGATATTACGATTATTGATGACGCGCAGCAGGAATAAGAAATCTAAAAACACAAACACCACATGACCAACATACCTCTCATTACGCCGAGGGGGGGCATGGCTCTGGGCCCCTGACCCTGATGCATCTTAATCATCTCCTGCTGACGCTCCTGTTCCATCAGCACAGCAGCCTGACATTCAAGGAGGAAGGAGACGGGACTTAAAATACACAGTTAAACAAAAGAGGAGTGGAATCGAGGGTGTACGGACAACAAAAAAAGAGGAGAGGAAAGGACGCACCAAATCTAATATGGAGGTGACTATTTTTAAATGGTATACGATTTGTAAATGTACAAACACTCTTTCCTAAGAGTCTTTGTACAGTATCAAATCTCTAAATCTGAAGGGAAGTTCTATCTGACGAGGTGGACTATCTCTATCGTCTGACCAGTTTCTGATCCAGGAGATCCTGTTCATCCATGACACGGGACTCAACCTGTGATACACAGAATCAATGAATGACTGAGCAACAGTCCGTCGGTCCTGGAGTGACTAACTTTTATCTAGCAGCTGTCAGTCAGATGGGCAAGTGTGGCAGGAGTTTGTGTGTTTCTGTCAGATTCTACAAGCCAAAGCAGATATTTTGTTTTGCTTTCTATAATGTGTGTTTCTTGCTTTGAGGAGCTGCTTTTGTTGTTTTCCTTAATCCTATCAGCTCACAGACTGATTGCATCTCAGTGTTGTGTTTGTGCTTGAAAGGGAAAAGCAGTCAGTAAACTTCACCTGCTGCTTGGCTCTCTCCTCCTGCTGCAACACCATGGCTGCTCTGTGCTGGGCCATCTTCAGCTGATCATCCTGCGATAGGCCGGGAGGGGGCAAACCTGGGGGCTCCATGCCCATGTGGATGCCAGGTGGAGGGGGCCCTCCGGGCATCATGCTCATGGCCTGGAGCATGCCAATGCCAGGAGGCATGGGGGGCATCGGCATCGGGGGCATGGGAGGGATACCTTGCATCTGGAGAGAAGGAAACACAGGAGGAGAATGGGAGGTATGAAGTGAACTCTTATAAACATGTTACACCATAATACAAATTGTATTTGACAGAAATGTACCAACTAACCAAAGGGGGTTCCACTTATTAATTGTGCTACACCATCATTACACTTTCAAAATGGGGTGCTAGTTGCAAATATGTCATACAATTCTAATATACAATATTACGTGTTAATACACACTAAGCTGATAAAGCCATCATGTGCAGGAAATCTGAATATACACATATAAACACGTCCACACACACTTTCAGCTATAATAAATTAGTTTTATAAGGCGCCTTTCAAGGCACTCAAGGTCGCCGTACAACATATTTAAAAATCTGACACAATTTAAAAAGCAGCACAGTTAAAAGCAGAACAGTCTGCAGCAGAGCAACCCAGAGGGGAACACGTCAGGCATAGGCCTGCCTGAAAAGGTGGGTTTTGAATAAAATGATAGAGCTATGTTATTTTCCTCTGACATGCGACATTTACCTGAGAGCCCATTGCTTTGTCGTCGTTGGGTTTGCTGAGGAGGATCCCAGTCTACAGAAAGAAAGGCAAACAAACGGGTGAATGCTTTTGTAATCAAGACTTCATGAGCAACCGTCTGAGAAGTAGATTGTTTAATTAATCGCATTAAGAAGTTAACATTAGCCTCTCTTTACAAGTACAATTGAAGGTTTGAACGCACAACTTTATGCAGTTGGCAAGGTGGTTAACAATGCTACTCTTGAAACAGACACCCATCACATATGGCCGTGTGGAATTAAGTAAGAGTGCAGAATTTGATTTTCCTCGTGACATAATCAAAGCTAATAGGTACAAACACTTAGCATCAATAACCGGGTTAAAACTGGTCTGCATCGACTTAGTAGCTCCATGTACCTGAATCATGTACCCCTTCAGTCTGTCCATCAGCTCCTCTCTGGGACCTGAAGAACGACAAAAGACTCACTTAAAAAAGGAAGAAATGCAGAGTCTGCGGTTAACAACAGTCGTGATATATAACATGGCACCGACACTTGAATGGAAGCCGTCTGCACACTAGTTAAGCCCCCGCAACACTAAACTGACTGCCAGAGAAGTTAGCTTGACAAGTGTCTCACGTTACATGAAGTTAGCTAGCAAGCTAACAGCTACAAGCAATGGGCTACTTACCTACGGGACCAGGTATGTGCCGTTAGAGCTGCTTTCAACACCGGTCAGTGACGTTAAAATGCATTATATTAGATACTGGGAGTACATTTCAAAGAGTGTAAACAAATCGCGGGCCTAACGTTAGCGCACAGCAACGGATGCGTTACGTTTAGCTAGCTAGCGTTAGCACCTGGCTAGCTACAGTTAGCTAAACACAGTGTTTCCTCCGGTGATCTCTCCGGTTTTATCCGGTCTTTTCTTACCCATCGTGGGGGCTCCCAGCTCCGCCAGCTTGGCGTGAAGCTCCGGGTGGCTCCATGTGTTCAGTGCCGCGATAGCGCTGCCTAAATCGGACGGGAGGGATTCGGTGCCCGGCGGTCCGTCGGATGCCATGTTCAGGTTCTCTCAATGGGGACAACGGCGGCTGCGGAGGACACGCGTAGCGGGGCAAAACGGGACCGGCGCAAAGCATGACGGGAAGTGACCCGCAGCGCTGCCTGCTGGGATATGTAGTCCGAAAGCATGAACGCGGCATTTACTCAATCTAGCCTCTAGATGTCCTTGTAGACAGCTTGAATCCTGTGTGACTTCCCTCTAATTGTGCATTATGTCTTAGTATGAATGCATAAAACGTTATATATTCAAAAGCTTAGACGTTAAGTTACTTATTTTCTAAAACGAACATTAAATAAATATATTTAATGTATATATTATACGTGCAACCTTTTGATGTTGCATCAGGTCGAGATTGACCTAACTATTTAACCTACTTGTTGGGTAGTTTGAGATTATAGTCTATAATATTTAATTAGGTGATGATACCAATGCTGCAAAAAAAACTGGTAATATTAATGTGTAAACTGCAGCAGTCGATTACATGTTTTGGAGCAAAAGGGGCAATGATTAAGTTAAAAGTGTTTTTAAAGTGTAAGTGTAATGTTCAACATTATATGTTAAGTACTTTACACCCCAGCACTGAAAAATGCAACTCCACATACGGACACCATCAACTCCCATAATAATGCACAGCATGCATATGTTACAGTCTGTATGAATCCACCCCAAAGAAAGATTGAACTTCTCGATCCGGCCCCGTGTGGTGTGTGTGTGTGTGTGTGTGTGTGTGTGTGTGTGTGTGTGCACCTCCAGTGCACGAGAGCACAGTGTGTTTAAAGCCCCAATCCCCCCCCTCCCCCCTCCAGTGCAGTGAGGTTTCATGACTAGTGGATATTGCGCAAACGCAGTGGGGACGAGGGTGCACATTAGATCCAGTTCAGGGGAGAGGCAGCAGGGCGTTTGTTTCTAGATGACACGAGCTGATAGAGAGCAGGGGAGGAGTTGAGCCTTCACTGAACATGGACGGAGAGCTGAGCTGGATGTTGCGTGTCTAAATAAGTGGAAACTAAATAAAAGGAAACACTTGGCAAGGTAAATATACAACCTCTCCATTGGCACTGGTTTCGGCTGCGGGGCGCGTCGCGCTGCAGCCGGATGCAGAACGGAACAAAAATGCTTTTGACTTCCTAGCCCGAACTTTTTCTTTTCTTTTACACGACAAAGAAGTTTGTGAAAAGCAAACTCGTCGCAGTCGGTTTACAACACGGATATAAAAACCATCTCTGATGAGAGGGGGGTGGTGGGGGTGGCGACACCAAACGGGGTCGCGCCAGCTGTTTCTCATCGATGTCACTACCTGCACTGTGGTGGAGGAGTGTGTGTGTGTGTGTGTGTGTGTGTGTGTGTGTGTGGAAGGGGTCGTGGGGGAGGGGGGGGGGGGCGGTATGTAAGTGTATTTCACATGTGAGGGGGAAATGAAATATTCATCACAGCCACAGATTGATGTTGGGCATGAGTGCGCCCCGATGACACGCAGCAGAGATGAGACGCACCGCATGGCTGTGTTGTCAGTGTGGCATGAAAACTGGTATTAAAAAAACAAGTGCCATATACACATATAGACCTGTCAATTGAGGAATTTTGATGGTGCTAATAAGAGTTTTGATACCAATGCTAAAGCAGTGCAAGGATAAAAACACAAAACAACAGTACAATAACTCAGTATTGCTATATATATATAGTATAACTGTAGTACTCTTGCTAGTGTGGTATAAGTAGTTCATGTTCTGTTCCGGGGTTCTCGTGAGCAGGAACATTGTTCGGGATGTTTTCACAGGGTGCGGTTCACACAGGAGGCGTGGACACCGGAGGAGCTCCTCTGAGCCAATCGGAGAAGAGCTCTTTTTCAGCCTCCAAAACGACGGCCGAGCCTCCAAACAGGGAAGAGGGTTCAGTTCGGGGAGGAGAGGGAGAGGGAGAGGGAGAGGGAGAGGGAGAGGGAGAGGGAGAGGGAGAGGGAGAGGGAGAGGGAGAGGGAGAGGGAGAGGGAGAGGGAGAGGGAGAGGGAGAGGGAGAGGGAGAGGGAGAGGGAGAGGGAGAGGGAGAGGGAGAGGGAGAGGGAGAGGGAGAGGGAGAGGGAGAGGGAGAGGGAGAGGGAGAGGGAGAGAGAGAGAGAGAGCTCGGTTTACTCTTCCTCACGCCGGGCTCTGCTTAATTCAGGAGTCGAGGAGAGCTTTTGCTTGTTCTGGGCCTCGCGCCGCCTTCATTGTGTGTCAAGATCCACACAGAACCGCACCCTCTGTTTGCACTCTGCACAATAAATACCCCCTCCACACACACACACACACACACACACACACACACACACACACACACACACCCCTCTTTGTTAATACACCTCTTTGATTAAACGTCGACTTTGAAGCGTTTCTGTCTGACGCTGTGAGAACATTCACAGCAGCCGCTCAGCAAAGTAGCCCGGATGTGCCCTTTGTGACTAATCCCTTTGCTATGCGTGTGTGTGTGTGTGTGTGTGTGTGTCTGGTCGACTGTAAAGAAATGGGCAGTGCACATGTGCCTTTTTTTTAAACCCTTGACTGTGTGTACAGAGCTGCGATGCACCGGTACATCGAGCTCCGTGGGCTTTCCTCTCATTTTTCGACTTTCTTCCTCTTAGGTTGTACCTGCTGCTGGCCGGAGAAGGAAGCACTGAAACCCGATAGCAACACACTGTGATTGTCGCTCACCGGGACAAGAGGAGGAACGTCTCTCTCCGGGAGCCCGTGAAGCGTTTTGAAGCCCCCGACTCCTGTGATTGTTATTGCATTCGGAGCATCCGGCTACAGCGGAGCCACAAGCAGTCGATATTTCACAGCCTCTTAATGGCCACGGACGTTTCATTCTGATATATGATTGAGCCTTGAAGCCGTTGCCACCTGTAGCCAGAGAAGAGTCACAGTTGCCTCCGTTCATTATTGACGCAGCCTAACATCTTATTGTAGCGCCACACATAAAAACACCCTTTCCCCCCCCCCCCCCCACCACCACCACCACCCCCGACAGCGACCTCAGGATGGAGGAGCACATTTACGCCACCGGCATGGCCGCCAAGCTGAGGAGCCAGTGGGACCGCGACGAGGGCCTGGGACAGATTCACAAGGCGGTGAAGTTTCAGGGTCAGGACTACGAGGGCCTGAAGGCCCAGTGCGTCCAGGGCCGGAGGCTGTTCGAGGACAACCTGTTCCCCTGCTCCCCGTCGTCTCTGGGGTTCAAAGAGCTCGGCCCGAGAACCACCAAGACCTCCGGAGTCCGCTGGATGAGGCCCCCGGTGAGAAATGGAAGGGAAAGGGGGGCGGGGGGGTGGGGCGTCTTCGCTGGGATATTGTTATTAATTCAGACTTTTGAATTACACAAGTGGAGTGACCATTTTTCTTTGCACGGTGACACGTCTACCTCTGACCTCTGACCTCTGCTTCATTAGACGCCTTGCTACTTGGTGTGTTCAAGTGCTGTTGGAAACGACGTCCTTTTTAATGCAAGAAGCCGTGAAATGTACAGGATTTATTATTATTTTTACATTTTCCCCCTTTCAACTCGAACGAGTTTTGGATAAAGCTGTGAAACACGGACACTAACTTTCTTCTAAATCCACCCCGACATTGACTGATGACTCCAGGAGTGAGCAGATAACGACTTTTTATTACCTTTTTTCCTCGCAGGCTTAATTCCATCTGTTGCTTGGCAACTAAACTTTCTCTCATGAACGATTGGCCGATTACATTCCAACGTTCCAACTACACCAGTCAGGAGTTTGCAAGTGTCTCAGAGACGTTTCTGTCTCTCTTAAGTTCTTCTTTTCTTTTTTTATATCCGTCCACGTACCTCCCCCAGACCTCGCTCCATTATAAATACATCCGGGTGCTCCCTGTAGCACCGGGGCGACACCAGAGGACCGAGTGGGGCGACCCTCCGTCGGGTGTTATCTCTCATTGCCGTTTGATCCTCACGTACCGTGACAGACATCGCCGGCGTGACTGCGGCCCGATGCTTCCCGGGGTCTCGTTCCTCCAAAAAAAAAAAAGACGTTGTATAATTCATGCGTCTCTCGGATCTGTAATATTTACGCTGCATAACTCTAAGAGGGTTCGTGGTGTTTCTCATCCCCCCCCCCACCCCCACAAAAAAGAAAGAAATCTGTGCTCTGTGTGAGCCCCAAAGCGAGAAATCTAAATCTGTGTATGTGAAGTCAACCATGTGCACGATGGTGTGTGTGTGTGTGTGTGTGTGTGTGTGTGTGTGTGGGGGGGGGGGGGCACAAGAATAAATGGATTATTTCTTTTTATAGCTTCATGTGGGGTTTTCTCAGGCTGAGTCGAAGACGCTTTAAGAAATATGGGAAACGAGACGCGGACGAGAAACACTACGAAGAAACACGTCGATGTTTATGTTTTTGTACTTTTGTCGTCCTCAAATAGTCTGGTGATCATTTTAGCTGTGCAATTAAAAAAAAATAAAGCAAGCAGTTTCACACTTATAACATTGTAATATAATATAATTCTATCACATTTTGTAAACAAGTGAATCCTAAACTAGCTAAACAGGTATTATCAAAATGATCTGTCAATCGACTAATATATTCAGCTTTGTATTTGTAGATGTTAGCTTAGCACAGACACTAGAAACAGGCGTTAGCTAACCCAGCGACGTCATCGCCTCGCTACGTTAAAAATGTTAAAACACACCATTGAACGTGTGTGTGTGTGTGTGTGTGTGTGTGTGTGTGTGTGTGTGTGCAGCACACGTTGTGGTTTGAGGAGCCTTTTTCTCTGTCACGCCGTGCGTTACGAGGCCCTGTGGTCACGAACGTGCCTAAAGAAGTGGGCTGGCATGCAATATAATCTGTTTTTGTTTGTGTTTGTTTGTTTTCTTTCTTCTCTACAGGAGTTTTGCAAGCGCCCGGAGTTCATCGTCGACGGAGCGACTCGCACGGACATCTGTCAGGGGGCTCTGGGTGAGAGGGGCAGCCATTAGAACCTCTTATATTTAATCTGGCTTTCCCAAGTGTAGCCGTCTGCATGGAGGAAGCATTAATAAGTTAAGCTTTCATCTTCCTCCACCACAGGCAAAGCCACACACCCCCCCCCCCCCCCAATAAAATATGATATTCCGCCTAATGAGCAGAGGAACTATTATCCGACCGACACAAGTTTAAATGAATAGGTTAGTTTAGGAGATATTAAGCGATGCTACGATGTCAATTTTATTTTTTTATTTTTTTACTATAAAAGTTTAAAGATTTTTATGCGAAGCAACAGAAGCTGAAAACTAAATCCCTTTCTTTTTAATTACAAACTCCACTCGTCTAGTCTGTAAAATAGTTCAGAATTTAGGTGAATTTATTACATTTTGTCCAGACTTTAGAAGACATGAAGAAACATGAAACATCTGTTTTTTGTCGCTCTTGAACCAAACGTAATGTGCGAGAATCAGGGAATTCACCCTTTAAAAAAAAAGAAGAAAAAGATTCTCCATCGTGATCATTTCAATATGTTTTACTACTATTCATAAGAAGGAGCGAGGTCTGGAGTGACCGATGGAGTCGGTTCAGCGTAACCAGTCACAGTTATGGGATGCTTCCTGCCCGACGCAGAGCTCCATCTATAATTCATGCTTCGTTGCTCCGCCTCACGTCTGGAAACAAGGCCACCGGGCCTGCGACTTCCCCTCATCTCCGAATGCAATACTTTACCCCCCCCCCCCCCCCCCCTTTCTCTCTCTCGCTCCCACAGGAGCAGCTGAGTTGCAAAACAACAACCCCCCCCCCCCCTCCAAAAAAACACGATGCTTCACTTTGTTTTACAGCCCAAATGCAGCGGGAAGGAGAAATCTGTGTCGTCAGTTATAGACGACTCACCGGCTGCTATTATGGACTACATGACAGATTAAGGGTTGTAAAGAATAAAACGTTGACGTGAAAGTGAAACGTGTCAGAATGAAACCTCATGTGGAGCCGTGGGAGTTTCACACCCACAGGGGCCTCTCTCCCATTTCCCCAGAAGGCAAAGTTTAAACATAGTCCAGGACTCTTGTCTTTACTGGGCTGTTAATGGGAGGGGGGGGGGGGGGGGGGAGGGGGAGGGGGGAGGGGAAGGGGGCGTGTGTCCAGTTTTACGAGTTTCTTTCAGCAGCATGAATGAATCGTCCAGTC
>NC_046983.1:4551100-4553600 GCF_009769545.1 Cyclopterus lumpus | reverse complement strand
GAAGTAATGGGGAGTAAAACTAATGAAAAGGAGCTTGTCTCAGGTTTCATTACCTCCAGCTGCGTTTGGCTTTAAACGTAGGTCAACCGTGCAGCTGAAGTCAGCCTTTTTAACTCCCAGTGCTCCTCAGGGTAATGAATTTCTTCCCACTCACTTTTAAACATCTCACACAAATATTAACTCTAATGCAATCCATGGCTGACTTTATTACCCGATCAATCGTTCAGTAAAGGGGACATATCATGCTCATTTTTAGGTTCATATTTCTATTTTAGAACACGCTTAAATACTTTAATATTAAATAAAAACACTACATTTTTCTCATACCGTTTGTCTGTACAGGTTTTGCTCCGTTTTGGCGCCTGTCTCTTTAAGACCGCCTCCTGACCGTCTTATTAAAGAGTGTGTGTGGGTTGATGGACACTCCAGATACCCAATACACAGCACATGTTCACGGGCACTGGAAAACGTGAATTTGTGTCATGTTCCCTTTTAATATAACACATTTAAAGTAGTAGAAATGATCTAAATGAACTGTTTGATCTTCTCAAATGAGAAGGCCTTCTCTACCTTATATTGTTGTGAATGAACTCTGGATGTTTGTAACGTTTACAAGTAGTTTAAGAGACAAATCTGTGGTTTCTGTTAACTTGTAATGGACAGTTTGTGTTTTCTAAACAAACTAAGGAATGGTGAGAAAACATTCATTATCAATTGATTTGATAACCAAAACAATAAGTTAACAAGTCAAGTTTATAACGCAAGACTGTGGCTTAATGTCTGACCCACACTTTAACCCCTCCAAGAGGAGGTCAAAGGTCAAAGGAACCATGTCCCTAAATAGATGTCTCCGGTCCCTGACCTCCGTTGTACTCTCGTCCTCAGATCACCAGCTCGGTGGACATGGAGGCCGTCACGTTCAAGAAGCTGGTGAAGGGACACGCCTACTCCGTGACCGGCGTGGACGAGGTGAGGAACGAGAGAAACGGAAAAAAAAAAATAAACGAGGGTTTCAGGAATGAAGTTGCGAGAAGAGGAGGAACACATCGAATCACCCTTCAAACACAACAATCACATCGCACTGAAAGGAAGCTTCAAAGATGATTTTGTGAAATATGAGCCGGTATTTGCATTCATATTTCATCAAATTGAATAAAACCATTAATCACCCAAAAATAAGGTAAACGAGTGTCAATTTGCCCATTCAGGCTCCTAAAAAATGGCCACGACTTTGAGTGGTGTCAGATCCCGTAAAGTCAGTGTTTGTATTTATTAATGTCTTTATACTTATTAATGTACTATTATAAAGTAGCAGAATGTCCTCCATGGTCTTTTATCCGTTTACATCTGCAGTACACATCTGAGCCACACGAGGGCGCCTGAGCGATCGTATCGTTCTGATGATTTTAAAGTTTAAAAGAACTCCCGAATGCGTTTATTTGGCCTCGATAACAAAGTATTTAACGCGTGTCTATGTTTCCAACATTAAAACAATGTTTTATCAAACTTGTAGATCTTAAAAATGACGTTTAACACATTCAAGATAATATAAAGTGATGCAGAAAAGTCATTAAAAAAATGTGCTTTTCTTATTACAAAAGAAAATACAATATACATAATAATAATAATAATAATAATGTGATAATTGTATTTCAATAACTTGTGGTAATCAGGAGTATAGACTAATAATAATACTAATATACAGACTAGACTATACAACACAACGCACTAAAAAGATGGTGGCGGCGCATTAATGTTGCATTAAAAAGGCTCAAGAGGAAGTGTTGCCCTCTGCTTTGCCTCCAGGTGGTGTACAGAGGCAACCTGACCAAGCTGGTGCGCATCAGGAACCCGTGGGGGGAAGTGGAGTGGACCGGCGCCTGGAGCGACAAGTACGATTTTAAAATGTCAACGAAAAACAACAGATCATGTGCAGCGTTTAAAATGCCGTTTCATTCATTTTTTTAAATCTCATATCTTCATATTTCACAGGTTGGAAAACTTTTTCCTCTTTTTTTTTTTTTTTTTTTTTTAAACACGTATTTGTAAATTAGTGTTATCGCAGAAAGAAAAAAGACAAACACACCAATGGGGGTGAGGGGTCAGATAGAGTGGAGACAGGTGCGGTTGCGTAATATCGTGTCACCAGAGCCATGAAAGTACAAACACCAGACGGTGTGTCACGGTCCAGTCGAGCGGGTTGAACTCGATTCAAAAGAAAAATGTAAAGATACAAAAACCACAGACAATCAGCTCGCTGGATGAACTCTGCTGTAGTTAATGTGTGTCCTTCCTCAGCTCCAGGGAGTGGGACAGTGTGGACCGCTCCGTCAGAGGCCGGCTACAGAACCGCAGCGAGGACGGTGAATTCTGGTGAGTCTCCTTGACGCCAAAACGCACCGATGCTCGTGAACGCAACACGACCTTTGTGCACCCGTTTACATGTTATGAATGTATCTATAACGCCCTCAAACTCACACTATCACACCAACGAGCCAAC